>NW_024038965.1:840000-849844 GCF_016077235.1 Cyprinodon tularosa
ACTTGAGCTAGTATTGACGCATCTCTCAGAAAACGGGTCTTCATGAAAAATATCTGCATCTATTCCACTGAACACTTAGTTCTCTGTACCCAGGTCTGTCCTAAAATGTGTTGGAGCTCGGCTCTTGTTTTTCACTTCATCAACAAAGTACGCAGCTATAACCCTGGGATTACTACTTGTGGAGTAAGCATGCAGCCATATGACCACACACAAAAATCCACCAACAGCTGCATTAATACTGATTCAGTATGGTTTTAGTTTTTCATATGAAGGACATGCCAATTCTAAGGACTTACTGCGCAATGTGTACAAAACTAATTCCATCCACATTGAGGGAACCCAGTATTTCCCAGAGTCGCACACCTAAAAGGAAATAAAAGCATATTAAATCTGACAACCCACTCATTGTTTACGTTTCATGTAGCGTAGCTCGACAATAAATGTCCTTCATGATCTCCTAAATATAACATAATAATATAATTATGAGATCTCATCTCGTAATTATGAGAAAATATCTTTTTTTTTCTTTGATGAATGCAATACGCTTCCGTATTAGCCTAATGCATACATACGGATATTTGATTAGTATAATTCAAGTTGTAAAAAGCCAGAGAGGAGGCCTTAAAGAGAAGCGTATGACCTTTGACCTATACAGTAAGACCTTGTGGTCCAGTGGATTAAAATTAACAAACAGGTGCTCTACTGGGCTACAGAGAACCGCTTCAATCTGGACTTTTCTAAGCAAAATAAATCACTGTTTAAGGTTCCAAAATGTTGTACTTTTGATCTACAAAGCGTTTAACTAAAGCATGACAAAAATAATAAAAAGTCAATCACACCATTAAAAACAGTTTCATCTACTGAAATATTTTCACCATTTATTTTTACATCCCAGGTAGACAGTTTTCCCCACGGAAATGATTAACTTTTTGTGAATCGCTTTGCTGTGGTTCTTTTAATGGACTTTGTAATGTCAGTATAAATACTCTGCTGAGCTCTGGTAGGTACGCTAACAGAAGCCTAACAATCAGCATCCTGCCATTTCCACAAACATTGTGCTTTACTTAAAACAACACTTTGGCTTTTTGTTTGCCCTACTACAGCCAACCAGCTTATTCCACTGTTAAGGCATCCTTTGAAAAATTCCTAAATTCGGATTGTTATTTGGATCATGATTAAAATTGAATGGATTTCATGTTGGGCTAAAGACACACCTGTGGTTAGAACTTTGTGACGATCCTTTTATAATCAGGTGAACAAACACTAACAAAAACATTACCTCCTTAGTGGAGGTAATAATCAGATAATCCCTAGAGGCAGATGTTTCAATGTATAAAAAAACTAAGCTTGAAATGTTACAAATGCATTGCATTTATCAAGGAACCTGCAGAACATTTTATTTGTGTTGTCCCCATTGGTTCTAAGAAAGAAAAACATGTGAATCAACTATTCAAAGTAACCCAGCCGTTACCTGAGATTAGAGATGTCCTGATCCAGGTTTTTGCACTTCCGATCCGATACCGATATTGTTTTTGGACTTCCGATCCGATACCGATACTTGCCGATACCAGCCTATCCGAGCATGTATTTAAGTTTAAGTTAAAGTATTTAGCCTTAGTTGTAAGACTCATGTTGAAAAGGGTTTTAGTACTCTTGGTAACATCTAGCCAGCTAAATTAGGTGAGATTGAATAAAACACAATGCTTGGTAACAACAAACTTTCCTGTTTATTAAGAGATAAACACAAACTAGACAAAATTATGAATAGCAATCTGAAATTGCACAGTGAACAGTAAAACCGTAAACAGTTAAAGGTGCAAGTATTACTGTAAGTTTTAATAAAAATGCAAAACAGGGAAACACTGGCGCAAAATAGTGGAATGGATCGTTTCAATCGGCGAAACTGGAAAATACGGACCGGATTTTTTTTTTAAAACTGGATCGGCAGTCTGGATCGGCATTTTACATGCTTTGCCGATATGCATTTTTTTGCCAATATCGGCGTCCCGATCCGATACGTGGATCGGATCGGGACAAGCCTACCTGAGATACCGCTGGATGAGCTCCTCGACAGTCAGCAGGTCTTCAGGCTGAGGAACCACTGGCATGGGGAACTGGTGCTGCAGGGGGCTGGGCTGCAGCACTTGGAAGGAAGCCTGACAGATCAGTATCGGCTGTCCGTGCTGGATGGCTTTAACCGAACGGACTGTGAAGCTGCGCCCATCTCTAGTGCGGTCCACCTGGTAAAGCACTGGTACCTTAGGGTCCCCTGCAAAAAAAACAACAACAAAACACACATAAAAGTAATACGAAAACATAAAAAATGGCTTTTCTTCCTAGTGATGGTCCTACTTTTAAATAAACAGTTAATGTTGAAACCTTACGCACCCTAAATGAAATGCTTCTGATGCCACAAGGTTGTCTTACCTGCTCTAACGAAGTAGCAGTGGAGGGAGTGAGCATAGAGATTATCACCAACAGATTTGGCTGCAGCCACAAGAGCCTGACCGATGATCTGACCCCCAAATAGGCGCTGAGTGCGTGGCACCCAGTGATGCGTTCCCCTGAGGAAGACAGACAAAGAGGGGGATCAAATGTAACGCTGCCAACTAGCAGTGCAGCTGGTTGACACTGCTGATGTCAAACCCTCCAGCTCAGACATCATGTTTACTGCCTGCAAGTATGATCATTCTCAGCTGTTTTTAGCAACACACCTATCCTTCAGTTTTGTGGCTGAGTGCGACCTGAGTATAATTTTCTTTTTAATTTTCTAAAATCTTTAGCTAGCAGCATTCATAACATTATTTTCTCACCTTGCTGGTATTATCTTGTACTAGGATCATTGATTACATTAGAAGGAAGTCTTTTTACCCCATGAAACCCACTAAACAACTTTGTAAAAGGCTGCTACCTTGTTCAGTTCATAAAAGATTAAACCTCTGCAGACAAAAAGCAGACTCCTCCATCAACTTCCCATGCTGCTACCGCCAGAAGTTCTCTGATGATTCTGCCATAGTTGGCCTCATCACAGGTGGGGACGACTCAGAGTACAGACAGTGGACTCAGAACTTGCAGGGGAAACCAAGGAGCTAGTGGTGGACTTTCACAGAAGCAGATCCACCCCACTGACACCGTTGAACATCCAGGGAACGGACATTGAGATAGTGGACTCTTATGGCGTTTACCTGAATAACAAACTGAAATGGACTCACCAACACCAAGGCTCTGTATAAGAAAGGTCAGAGCAGACTCTTCCTGCTGAGGAGACTCAGTTCTTTTGGACTGCAGGAGGCGCTCTTAAAGACCTTCTATAACTCTATTGTGGCATTAGCCATCTTCTATGGAGCTTTCTGTTGGAGTGGCTTATCTGTAGCTGAGAGAAAATGTCTAAATAAGCTGATCAGGAAGGCCAGCTCTGTGATTGGATGCCCTCAGGACTCAGTGCAGTAGGTGGGAAACCAAAGGATACAAACTAATTTAACATCTCTGTTGGATAATGTTTCCCATCTCATGCATGGAGCTGTTGCAGAACTGGAGAGCTCCTTCAGTGATAGACAGCTGCACCCTAAATGCACCAGGGAGCGTTATCACAGATCCTTCCTCCCAGCACCTATAAGACACTATAACCAACACTGCTTCCAACAACCTCAATAAGTTTCTACATCCATGCTGATTTTTGCACAGTTTCTACCTTAGTCAGTTAAATAACATGCTGCTGTCATTTTGCACATCCCTGATGTTGAAGCTATTTTCCAATACTGTAAAAATGTCCATAGCTGTATATTGGTTATTTATTCTCCAGGTGCACAGTATTTATATTAATTAGACACTTTTATAAGTTTCACATTTGTGTGACCATTTTTTCTAGAATCTTTTTGCTACTGTAAACACAAGAATTCACTCAATGTGGGACAATAAATAGATTTTCTATTCTATTCTAAAACTGTCAATGTGGTTATTTTGTGTCTAATCATTCTGCACAGTGCAATCTTTAAAACATTTTTTCCCTTTTTTTGTCTTTTCTTTCATTGATATTTAAAATGTTAGATTAAAGGTTTGCAAAAAACTAATGTTATATAATTTTCCCAACCCGTTTATTGAGGTTTTCAGTCTGGCAATGAGACAGTCGCCTTCATTTTAGATCGGCCGACACCGGACACCGTTAATGTGTCATGTAGATATATTTTCTTTTAGTTTGTGGTCAATCGATCTTGAAAAAGCCTCCGTAAATATAAATGTTGTGGAGCTAGCTACCTGTAGAGGTCAATGTCCAGCTGCTCCAGGTTCAAAACACTGGTAACCAAGACGCTTCTGAGGTCCTGCGGACACTGAGCTGCTGAACTTTCTGAGCTTTCGTCCTCAGCGGAATTCTCTGACTCTAAAAAATCAGTTAATGGGTAAACTACATCACTTTCGTCCCATTTCCCTTCCGCCATGTTGCTTTACAACTTTCTCTTATTTGCTTTAAAGACCGGGGTGCCCTTCAGTTCTATTTGCTCTTTATCGCCCTCCAGTGGCTGAAAGAAACTTCTAGGAGGCTATTTTCTTTGCAAAAATCCAGTTTCTTCTACTTAATTTATAAACAGTCATTGGGCTGTTTAGCCATCCATCCTCCAGGCTGTTTAGCCAGCCATCCTCCAGGCTGGAGGATGGCTGGCTAAACAGCCCAATGACTGTTTATAAATTAAGTAGAAGAAACTGGATTTTTGCTCTGCTCCTCTTTTAATTATTAAAAAATACCTCAAGCTTTGTGAATGGTCTTTATAATAAAATAATAAACAATTTTTACGATTAAGTAGGATTTCTCTAGATGTGCAGATTGCCACTTCTCTTCAAATTGCTAGTGTGGTATACGGCTCTGATTTAAATCCGGGAGTCAGCTTTCTATAAATAATCATACCTCTTTTTAAGGAGAACTACATAGTCTGATACAATAAACAATGATGATGTAACACTGTCAACAATAGCATCAATTTAAAAAGAAAATTAATAAATTGTAGTCGTCAGCAGGGTTTTTCTGCCACACTTAAGAAATGAATTGAGGGACATACATTTTTATATATGTTCCAGCATCGTCTTATGATGAACAGCTAAAATTAAACCTTTTTTGGGGAAGAAGAACCCAGTTAAGTTCAATTCAAAGGTTGTTTAAAAATGGCCTGGCCAGGGTTATGAAAAGATGCTCTTATTTTTTTTCACACTAAATGCCATATGTCAACTTAAGGTTCAAAGTATAAAGGGATGAATGTGTAGGTCTCTGCACATTTTTAATCTAAGAGAGCATTTAAGGATTCATCTAATGCTACGTTTTTTAATAACCCATTTTACATAACATTCAGCAGTTCAATGGCAGAGGGGAAGAAACTGTTCTGGAATCTGCTGGACCAGCATGAGATGCTACAAAGTCTCTTTCCAGAGGGAAACAGGCAAAGCAGACCATGGTGGGGGTGTGAGGGGTCATTGATGATGTTACGGGCTCGGGACAGGAAGCGCTGGGATGAAATGACTTTAATGGAGGGAAGAGGAGTGTCGTGGGAAAAAAGTATTCAACTATTCATCCTAGTTAAATAAACGGAGATCGATGGATTTCACTCAATCGGCACATTTATTAAAAATCTTTGCAAAGAGAGAATAGTCATCATGAAGCCTTCATGACATAGCATTCTGCTCTGTTCTGATCTGGGCAGGGTTCGTCCCCCCTACTTACAACAATTTCCATTGTTGTAAGTAGGGGGAAATTGTTGTAAGTAGGGGGAAATTGTTTGTTCATTTCCTTTTATTTTTTAGATGTATATGAAATGAAAACATTACCAGAATACACAGATTCAATCAAACAGTTCTACCATTTCTATTTCGCCTTGCTTATTCATGACAGATTTGGCTCCAGCCAGTGACGAATCCCATCACGATGTCGTTTATAACGTCTTAAATCTGTTCGGGCTTTTTTATTTCCTCTTTCTCGGGCAGGGTGGAATAAATAAGAAGAGAAAGTTTATGTTTATTTTAATTTCAAGAGGAGAGGACGCGTCTTCTAGAAAATTCATGAAAATCCTCCACAAAATCTTTACTGCAGAGCGGGACACAAGTCCCTGCCTGTTAGAGAACTGTATGGCAGGCCATTTTGACATTTATTAGCTTGAACGAATATGTATTCCAGGTGTTTCAAATGCATTTCTTTCTAGTCAAAATGAACATTTCAGATATCTGTAATGCAATTCTTACTAGGACAAATTACGTCACTTGTCCCATTCATGCGTATTGGGCTTTTACTTCCAGATATCTAAAATAACTTTCTTCCTATCAAAAATAAACATTCTTCCTATCTAAAATGAATTCTGACTAAGATGAAATCTAATTTCAGATCTCCACAATAGAGTTATTGATCATAAGTCATTATTACTGCTTTGGATATCAAAAATGAATATAACATTACAGATATCTAGAAATCCAATTCTTGACATTTAAAATATATTTCTGTGAGTACATATATAATTACAGATATCAACTAGTTATTTAACAACTAGTTAAATTAGAATTCCAGATTTCTACATTTTAATAATGCCTATCTAAAATTTTGTTTTAGATACTTTCAAAATGATATTACAGTGACATTACTCCTATCTGAAATATCTGAAATACAAACATTATATGTTAAAACGGTCACCTAAAATAAGTAAAGATTTGTAGGTATCTGAAATTCATTTTTAAACATCCAGAATGTTTATTTTAGATAGGAGTAATGTTATTTCGGATATCTAAAAGTAACGGCCCAATACAGATGAATGGGGAAGAGTGACTAGTAACAATTACATTTCAGATATCTGAAATTATGTTTTTGGCAGCCTGAAATGTAAGTTTTGCTAGCAAAAATGTAATGTAGGATATCTATATTTACAATTCTGCCTAGTAGGAATGTAGTTTTCACTAGGAATAATCTTATTCTAGAGATCAACAAATGGAACAATAGAGAGGACAGCGCTCCTAATAAATGCCAAAACGGCCTGCCAAAGCACAGCTCTATTACAAAGACAGACCAAAGTCCTCCTCTGGTCTGCGAACCATAGATATCCATAATAAAGGCTAGATGTCTTACGGCGGAGTCTCAAACGTCATCACCGGCGGCCATCTTGCCTCAGGCAGGCTTTCTGGTTTGCTCTGTGGTACCTAATGTAAGGTGAGTGATCAGCACGAACACAAATACTCTTATCTCATTGAATTCTTGACGGATTTACAAACAGTTTGGTTTCTTACAAACATTATGAACGTGGCTATAATTCTTGATTCTTGAACATGTCGAAATTGCAGATTTTCTTGTCGAAAAATGACTTAATCGTGCAGCATAGTTGTGCATCACGGCTACTTGCGCAAGTTATCAAGGCTGAGACTATTGGTCAATTATATAGGTTTTACTGACACCAATAACAATTGTATAACAATTAATCTTTGGTGTAAATTACAATCTTTGTGGATGTGGTTGTAGTTATTAGTTGGATAATAACAATAATCTGAGTGCTGTTGTATTTTCATTATTAGCCTAACGTTAGCTGGCTAATAACAAGAAGCTACGAAGTGAGACCTAACGTTAGTAAGTTAGCAGCTAACGTTACAGTTTAGCTAGCTGCTAACGTTAACCAGCAACTTTACATCAGTGGAAGAGGCAGAATTGCACCTGATTTCCAATCGATTTGGTTTGTCAAAACATCTTACATTATGTTACAGGAATTTGCTGGGTTTATTAAAAGGAAGATGCCAGACTTTTGCTATGACATGATAGTATTACAAGATTGTTGTTGACTCAAAGCTTTTATAAGTTTGTATTAGTTTCATTTGGACAACTTTTTATAAGTAGTTTGGTGTGGTTGTGTTATTTTCAAGTGCATACATACATACATACAATTACCCCAAACAAATTTCATTTAGGTGTGTCTTTTTGTGCTTATCCTTAATGTTGAAAGAACGAAAAAGGGTTGGAAATGTTCACAATAATTTATACATCTGGGAACATTTCTCACGTTTTTAAGGTTTCCCAAAAACAGAGAGATGAGGAGGCTGTGGGAACTTGCCCTAAGAAGGGACGGTTTTGTTGCAAATGACAGGCGTCTTCACTGCACTTCAGGAGTGAGGATTTTGACTGAACAGGGCAGACTGTCCGACTTAAAGATGGTGTTGTGCCAAACATTTCAGCTCATCTTCAAAGGGCATGTGTATCATTGGAATTTAATCACATATTGATATACCAATCTTATATACTGTGAATTGTTGTTGGTCACTTTTGTTTTTGTTTCTGCAGGTTATATAATGTGTAAGCAGGAGGAGAAGATCGTCCATCCCCGTTTGCTGACATTCCTGCGCTAGTACATGTCCACAGCTACCTTCCTGTCCACTTTGATTGCCTTGTGGACAACGGTCTCTTGTACATTACACAGAAGCTCAATAAAACCTTCCTTTTCAAAGGGCATTAGGCAAGCTATGTTTTTTGGGTCATTTTTTAAATCTCTGTCTTCCATGTGTATACCATCACAGTAGTGTAGGTGGGGATTTCAACATGCTACATCTGTATATACTTGTGAAGGGGACTATTGTACCAATTTTAATAGCAAATAAATGTCACTTTTATAATGGTTTAAAAATAGGAACTTTTGTGTAATTACCCCTGATATATAATCCAAATAGTCTACATGAAACTTCAAAGTGTTACCTTTAATTTGAAACCTGGATTATGCTTCTACACCAAGAGGTTGCCACACAATAAGCCTTTTTTGTCAGTATTTCATATTTTATTATAACAATAATATTCATATTATAAAAGTATTTATGTAAATATATATAAATTAGGACTGTGAAATAATTAATCACACCCAAATAAAAGTGTTATATATATATATATATATATATATATATATATATATATATATATATATAAAGATATATAGATATATTTATATATAAATCTATCTAAATCTATATTTAGATAGATTTATATATATTTCTATATATATCTATATAGATATCTATACATAGATATCTATCTATATAGATATAGGTCTATATAGATATCTATATATAGATATATATATATATATCTAGATATATATCTATAGATATATATCTATATATATGTTGCCATTCAGTACACTGAGTTTTAATAGCATATATTGATTTAACATAAATACCTTGTCCATGTGTATATTTATTGCACCTGTATGTTCTATTCAATGTTCTTTTCATATGAAATTCCATGGTTATAATTATTCATAAGTGTGCAGTGTCATAACTACATGTCTGACTTTTGTTTAACAAACCAAACAGTTTGAGAATCATTACACAATTGAGGAAGTTATGGTTATTTCAGTACATGCGCCTTTAAAACACAATGTTACGAATGAGCGATATATATTAACTTTAGTTTATTACAAAAGTGTACTGTAAATTGTTAAACTTCAAATATAAAAAGTGAAATCTAGTAAATAATTAAACAATGTAGGAAGCCATATAAAAAATGTAATAGCCTTAACATATGCATTGGAGATAAATTATACTAAATTAAATAAATAATTAAAAATGAGGCTCAATATTAGCAGGTTAGCTGCTAATATTGATGTTTCTTGTTAAGCAGCATTCATCATGATTAACGCAGAAATCCTGAATGGGGGAGAGAAACACAAGCCCCGCCCCTGGTGACGTCAGATGAGGGGCGTGGTCTGTGACGTCAATTCACATTCCAAGCAGACTAACAGTAGACTGCGTTAATGTAATGCAGAAATCCTGAATGGGGGAGAGAAACACAAGCCCCGCCCCTGGTGACGTCAGATGAGGGGCGTGGTCTGTGACGTCAATTCACATT